>NC_056744.1:89069622-89107122 GCF_019279795.1 Protopterus annectens
TTTATTGAGGAAAACATCAACACTCACATTAGCGATCCCAATCCATCTATCGACTGCAACACCTGTCTCACAGTTGTAATGTAGAGTCACAGCCAAACACAAAAGTATACCACATACATTGCCATTTGCAGTTGGTCAGCTTCAACGTTGCTCTATTCAGTCTGCAACTTATTCCCAGCAATGCCTGCAGGTCCTATTTACACAGCAATATAACCTTGCTTCTCTCACATATTCCAAACCTGACAGTAGCATACCATATGAATTCTTGAATTACCTCACTGTGATGTCCAAAGGCTGTTCCAGGAATCCATTACTCTTGATTTCCAACATCTTTTTTGGGGGAGGAGGCTTTGCTCCCCTAATACAACCCACAAACCACAATATGGAGAATTTGTCCCCACATCCATCTGATTTATATATACTAACTGCATGGTCACATAACCACAACCAAAAGGAAACCACTACTAGAATGTTCTAATCAGGTATAGCACACACTGATTAACTGTGGTTATATGATTTCGGTGGGAAGTAACACCTTACCTTCTCATCAACAAGCTGTGCAGTCAACAAATTGAACTGTTACCATATATATATATTTTGTACATATATATTTTCACACACATATATGATATATATCATATATATATATATATATATATATATATATATATATATATATATATATCACACACACACACACACACACATATGTATTGTGTGTGTGTGTGTGTGTGTGTGTGTGTGTGTGTGTGTGTGTGTGTGTGTGTGTGTGTGTGTGTGTGTGTGTGTTCATGTGTTTTGTATACAAAACTGAAAACTGCACTCACCTTGCCTGATGGACACAAATCTGCCATTGGAAGCTTGAAGGACAACTTGAGGATGACTTTCTTCTAGGTCAAACAGCTCATCCTTCCCTGGCTTTGTACTTCTTCCAGATCGCAGAGTGCCTGTGGGTCCCACAGGAGTTAGATATTTCCCATGGCAATCTTTGAAAGCCAGCTTCCCAGCTCTAAATTCCAGAGTATATCTTGTTCCTTCCTCTGGGTCCTTCACCAGTCTGCCATCATTCTTCAAGTATCTGTTGTCACATGTCTTCAAGCAGTACTTCTTTTCATGAAAAATCAGAGTGATCAGTGCATCAACACCCCAGGGAATATTGCTGTCAGTGGTGATCTCATCCTCCTGTATGCTAAGGTGTGCATATCTCCGTCTGCTGACACTTAAGAGGTTGGCCTGAGGATGGATGGCCAGATGTATGGCCCAGAGCTCAGATTCTGTGATCAGCTGGGAAAAACAGGAGAGCTTATCATCTGTCCCTCCAAAGAACCGTTTGTGTGGTTCTGACTGAATGGCCCACCTGCCATCAGACTGAGGTATGATCATAAACCTGCAATCTCCATGCAACTCCTCTGCTTCACATGACACGTTACCATCCTTGTCAGCAGATAGATACCTGCCCAAGTGACTTTTAAAGAAAACAACAGAACTCTCCTCTTCATTCTGCTGCAGTGTCCATATCTGCTTCCTTTTCAGACTTGGAGCAGAGGCATTCACCTTAAAGCCGAATGCCTCTGCTGTCAGGTATCTGTTTTCAGAGTTAATTAAGCCAAACTGAATTTTTAAGGCTTGGTGTATTCCATTAGTTGGCATCTTGTTCTTTGCTCTGTTTATGTCAGTTCCAAGCAATGACCTCTGAAAACCTCAGTATCATGTAGAGTTCTGGACAGGTCAGAGACTGTACACAGATGGAGGCGCCTTGTCATGCAACAGTGAGCTCTGGATTAAACTCTAAAGGCTCTGTGTGTCTCAGCCTTGCTTCCAGTGATGTCACACAGCTTCTGTATAGACCCACTCTGTCACTTTACTTCCAAATCCAGCCTGATGCTCAGCAGGGTTCCTTGATGTAACCACTTCATGTGCAGTAGGAACTTATTTACATGTTTTTAAGCATATATGATGGTCCTCTGCAAGTTTTATTGACACAGTGGAGTGACAGCTCTCCTTTATTGCTGCACAAAGCCTAGCTGGTAAAATGCTGGAGTACACATTATTTGGAATTTCAAAAACATTACAATCCTTTGTGACAAACTAGGTAGTGATGTCTAAGCTGCTGTTTTTTTTCAGCTCACATACAATAGTTCTTTATGAGGCTGTTTTTCAAATGTTGAAATCCAGTAAATAAGCTTTCAAGACACAAGCATTTCTACTGATTCTTTTGTTCCCCTTAACTGCCAGAGATTAATTCTTCCAATCCTTTTAGGAGTCGAGCCACTCTGGAATGTACTTTCTAATCATGTTCCTGTAGCAAAGTTTCAGATAGAAAGCCTCTGCAATTTGATACAGCTTCCCCCCATCACCCACCTCCCCAAGTCAGGTTATCTCCTTTCCTTTTTTTCCTGCTGCCATATAAAGTTTCTTTGAATTTTTCAAGATAGGTCACCTAGAAATTGCAGTGCTCTTCATTTCAAGCACTTAATCTCCTTAACAATTATCCATTCATTTTATTAGGTAGTATGTAATCTTTCTTTATCCCTCCTTAGATCTCAAACGTCTTTTCTCCATCTGTCTGTAGTGCAGCTAACTTTGAAGCTTTTCATTGGAGCTGCCAATACTATAAAAAGATAACTAAACCATAAAGGTGACAAAAGAGACGCCATGTAAACAACTCTTTTCAAGTGCTGGACAGAGATGGCACAGTTTTGTCACCGTCTTAAAAAATAGAGACAAATAAAAGATCTGCATTGCATTATAATACGTATTAGATGACAGCAGTTCAGCACTATAGCGCTCAAAGCAGCTCTGACATCACTATGGTGAAAGGCATCAATAATTTACAAAGTGACATGTGCAACAAGGCTAGACTTTTACACAGCAGCATCTGTATGCAAGTGTTTGAAACCGGATCCTTCAGCATACATGACTGCAATGTCAGAAAGAGGAAATCCTATACATAATAACAAAAAACACATAAAGTAATATACTTTAAGCAGCTTTCATAATTAGATCAAAAGGGAAACATTTTTTTTTCTCCTTTAGAATATTAAAAGTGCTACCAGAGGCAAGTGTGCAGTTAGTATGGCCAGAGCTTATTTATAATAAAATTGTTATGTGAAACCATGACCAAGTATTGGAGTAGGGCTATACATCATTAATGCTAAATTTCCTGAATATAATTACTTAATTTTACAATAAAAATTAAAGCAAAATATTAATACAAGATATTCCAGCACATACACAGCTGCAGAAAAGTCATAGGTTTATAGAAAGTTACTAAGAAGCCTAACCCAGTTTCTTCATTACCTGAAATCACTGGTTTATTACACAGTAGGTAGAAGGAGGCTGAGAGAATCAAACCTTGTACTACAGGAAGCAGCATGTTAATTGCTTATAGCATTAAGCCTCCATGTTAACTGTACATATACAATTCTTTTTTGCTGTGAGGTTCTCGGTTTTGCCTTGCTCCTTAATCTATGACATATTACGAGAATTGCAACAATAAAGAAAAGTAAGTTGTCCCAAAGGCAAGAGTCCTCTTCATTTCACAGCTAGCTCTTATGTAGCACCCTCTCCATAACTCTAGTTTCCCTCATCTATTTGTCCAACTTATGTTAATCTTGTTATTTGTAGTACTGTCCACTAGCCAGTACTTATTTATTTTATTTATTTCAGTTTGTTAACAAGGTGAGCGAGTTGTTCTGCTGATCCTTTTCAATCATGACCTGGGTACATTAAGACATATATTACCCGTTAAGAGTTATTACACATTACGAGCAGAGTCTGAGGGAGCATGACAATACATTCAGGAAAAAACAAACATGCACCATAAAGCAGCTATGCATCATTAACTCATTACATCAGAGTGACACCTCCAGGTACATCTGCAATTAACCCCTACTGATGCCATAAGGCATCAAATATTGCTTGTTCATATTTACATCAATAATTCCAAAACCATGTTGTGTACAAGGTTTTAAAATATTTCATGTTAAATCATACACAATACCAGATCAACTACATTAATATTTGACCTCTGTCTAGTGCAGGTAAGTAGATATTAACTGTCATTTTTAGGGCATTAAGTTACATAGATATAATTTTTCATTTTTCTAAATATCTCAAAACCGAAGTAACACAGACAGAACTGTTAACCTAATGCGAAAGTGCTCAGCTAGATGAATAAAATGCTGCTAGTAATATGTATGTAACTTAAGTGGTTGCTGAGATATTGTAAGTTGTATAAAAATATTAGAAACATAATAGTGTGTTTACTGTGACATAACATTTAGTTTAAGACCTAGAACCTAAAGAATATGACCACTATAAAAATAGTTTGTGCTGGAGAGTTTGCCATGTTTACTTATTTCATAATCCCTATGGTTTCAGGGATATGAACATTTGTTTGAAATGTAAGAACATAATTTGATTCTTTCAGAAAGCTTAGGCTCCTGAGCTCCATTGGAGTGAATGGGTTAAGAAGCATATATTATGGAAAAAAAACAGAAAAATCAGAGAAATGCATATGCTACATCAAGAAAACACATATCATTAAGCAAAACCAGAGTACATTTTGTTTAAAGTTTTTAGCAAGTATCACAAAAGTAATTACACTCAGTATCTTTCTGTAAATGTTCTCTTAGGGAGGATTTGAAGGTTTGTAAGTTTTGGATTATTTTTAGCCTCATTTGAAAGATTATTTCATATAGCGGGCCTTAATGTGAAAAAGGCTGTTTTCACCTATAGCATTCTTAAACCTAGGAGGGGCAAGACTGAAGGAGTCATTTTGTGTATGCTCCTCGGAGAGTAGTTTAGCTTTCGTGTTAGTAGTATTCTTTTCAGTAGTAGACAAGAGCCATACTTAAGTACTTTATAAATTGTAGCATAATGGGGAGCCAATTGATTTGTTTTAGTAGGTCACAGAGCTGCATGTCTGTGCTTACGCCATGTACAAATCTGAAAAAGCTACTGTCATCAGTTTGGAAACTGTGTGTATTATGTGCTGAATACAGGCAGAGCAAGGGCAGTCATTATTTGAATTTTGGTATCTGAACAGTTTTGGTTGCAGAGGCAACAAGAGCCAGTGAACGAAGATAGGAGATATGGTAGCAAAGCTTTTCAGGTGTACAAGTACTTTAGAAGTAATGTTTCCAGTATGGAGGGTAAAGCTGAGTAAGGAGTCAAGAAGGAGACCAAGATACTTTTGTTATTTGACATTTGGGATGGTGTTACTGTTATATATGATTTAGATAGGAGGGCAGGAAGTGAATTTTTGAGAGGTTGCCTCCAGCATTAGATTATCTTTTGTAGAATTTAATAGGAATTTATTTTTGTGTAACCATGAGGTTAGCATAGAAAAGTTGGACTGTACCTGGATATGTAAAGTTTGGATGGTTTTATTAAAATCAGTCATAAAGATGTCATCTGTCTACATTAGGTTAAGGCCCTCATAGCTTGTTCAGTTCGGCTATGTCATTTATAAAGATTGAAAAGAACAATGGTCCCAGTCCAGAGTCTTGTGGGACACTTATTTAAGTATTCTATTTTTATACAAGCTGTTATTAGCAAGTACTTAAAAGTGTTTGTCTTTGAGATCATTGAGGTAGCTTCAAGAACAAGCAATTGTGTTCTCTCAAAAGTTTAATTTGTACAATTTACTAAGGAGGAAGTTGTGGTGGACAGTGTTAAAGGCCCTAGCCATGTCAATGAAGATGCCTACAGAGATGATACCATTGCTTATGTTGTATAAAGACTTAGTGACTGTGGTGAAGGGAGTGGTGGTACTAAAGGAGTTCCTAAAGCCATGTTGCTGGTCACAAAGTAGCCCATAATTCTTTATGCGTTGAGTTGTTTATAAAACAGTTTTTCAAATGATTTTTTTATCAGGATATAGGATAGATGTTGGTCTGTACTCCATAAGGCCTAATGGGATAGGAACTTTTAGAAGGGGATATAATAAATGAAGATATGTGTGAGAGGTTTGGCAATGAAATCATCTGAAATCTTGAGAAAAGTGGGGTGTGGTGCACTAAACCTGGTACCAGAAGAATTAGGTTTTATGAGGGACTCCTTGATCTGTTTAACAGTAATAGCAGTGAAGTAGAAGGAGGCATAACAGAGTCCTACAACTATTGCTGGGAGTGTGACTGAGTGAGTATGACAACAGAGCCCATGGTTACCACTCTCTTGGTAAAGTACTGCCTTCTTTTCTCACCTTGAAGTTGCCATAATATAAAATGATTACAAACACATCTGACTTCTCTAATCCTGCTCTCTGTCAATATCCCCTCTTCATGTTGACTATTATTGTGAACATATGTGAAGGCTGCCAGCCTAGCCAGATAGAATTTTGTAGATAATTCTGTCATTTCTAAATATTAATATAAGCCACAGGCTTGTTCTCTTAAATGGAAGAAAATGTGGAACTGCAAAAATGTAACAACAGTGCACTCTGCTGTAGGAACGCTGATAAGTCAAGCATTGTGTAATTGTTTGATCAGAAAACCCGGAGCCGATATGTCTGGATGAACAAATTCTTGCTTTTGTTTTGAGACTAGAGTTAATTGCTAGCATTTGCATGTATAATGCCTTTTATTGCTGTAGCTTCCTGACCAGGTGCAAGATCAAAAGGGCTGTTACACTCTGAGCTTCTGTTAGCCTGGGAAACAGAAAATAATGATGTAATCTGAAATGAGTCAGTGATACTGTGTTATCAATTTAAGGACAGAGAAACTCAGAGCATTTTGCATTTGTCTTGAGAACATCCACCATCACCAGCAATCTGCCTATGCTCTATATGTAAGTTTATTTTAGAACTGTGTTTTCTCTTAGATATAGCAAGGAAATAGGAAGATTGGATTCTTTTTTTTCTGTGTTGATGTCAGAACTTTTCTACTGCATTATTTTAAGTATTTACCTGTGATCTCTGAACTCTTGACTAGCACTGTTTAGTAAGAAGTATTGTCTTGTGTTTTTATTATTTATTATTAAATATTTTAAACCTTTCAACTGTGGCTGTTTTGGGTAGAGATAATTTAAGCTCTAGATTACATTGCATGTATATAGTGACACTGTCCAAGTCACTCCAATAAGCTTTGCTGTTCAGTCACACTTACCATTTGGATAATAATATTGCACAGTAATAATTGGACACCCTTTGTTAAGGGCCTTTTTGTAGCTGATATTAGTGGTCGGTGGCAATAATTGCTTCCTTTTAGCCTGGCAGAGATGGGGGCATAGCTAGAGAACCTGTGCCAGCCTTCCCCATGAGTGTCTGTGTATTTGTATATAACTCATATCTCAAAGTGTGTGTGTGTCAGCTACCTGGGCACAGACACAAAGCACTGGTTGGACAGAGAGGGTGCTTGACCACTAGGCTGAGATCTGGACCATATAGCTGTGCCAATGGGGAGTCTTATTGGGGATCTGGAGAGAAAGGGAGAAACCAGCCCCAGACTGACTGTGGTCTCTGTGTGTTCTTAAGGGAAATTGTACTTTACTGTGTGTGTATATTTGTTATCCTCCCCTATGTGGATGCCCCTCACTGGTGTTAGTGTTGAGGAATGAAGCTCTTTGATTGCTGGGCCAGTGCACGGGCATCACATATTAATTGTTTGGCAGTGGTGGGATATCCACACCACATATTAGCTGGTTGGCAAATACTAATTGGCTTGTAGTGGTGTGGGTAGTGTGAATTCCTGTAGCTTGTGTACAGTTATCACTGAAGGTGTATGTACTCTAAATCAGCCTCACAGTGAATACTCAAGAGTTCAGATCACAATTGTTTTATTTCTTTTGTTAGCTTAGTTAGTCAGCGAGAGCATTCAAGCATATCAGTAGAGGAGTATGGTAAGCTGACGAGCCAGTTGGCTGAGATGTGCCAGGCTGAAGGACTGGTGCAGGGAAACCTGACTAAGGCAGACATGATTGCAGCTTTGGTCACAGCTGCATCAGAAAACAGCAATCAGAAGGGTGATCATGGAGATGTACAACACTCAGGGAATGGACAGCTCAACCTTTCTGCAGAGGACTTAAAATCCATCTGGAGCTAAAGATACTTGAGTTGGAGGCCAGCTGTTTGGAAACAGAAGCAGCAGAGAGACTGAGACGTCTACAGGCTGAGGAGAATGAGAAACGGCTATGCCTGGAAGCTGAGGAGAAGGAAAGGCAGAGGCAGCATTAAAAGGAGATGCTGACTCTTTGCCAGAGTCATGGAGGTAATAGGGAAGGGAGTAACTGGACCCCAGAAGCACAAAAGGTCAGTAAATTTCTTCTGCAGTTTACAGAGGGGGATAATTTTGATAGTTTCATTCATATGCTTGAGAGGGTATGTAAACAGTATGATGTTGACCAAAGGCTCTGGGTACAGTTCCTGACCCCCTTACTCCATGGTAAAGCTGTAACTGTTTTGTCCAAAATGTCTAATGTTGACTGCTTTAGTTATACTGCTGTTAAGAAGTGCTTGCTAGAATTTTTAAACTAACACCTGAAACTTATAGGAAAAAGTTTTGTGAGCATAGACACAAGGCAGATGAAAGTGTGTGTGAATATGTTGCTGAACTGAGCACTTATTTTCATAGGTGGGTGAGTGGATGTCAGGTCACCACTTTTGAAGGGGTGGCAGACCTTTTGATGAGGGAACAAGCCCTTAGCACTTTGCCTGAGAACATGAATATCTGGTTAGCTGATAGACAATGTCCTACTTCAGAGGAGTTGGGGAAGAAGGGAGACCTATACCTAGCAAGCAGGGCATCCCTGCACAGGAAAGGGACCCCAAGTACTGCTCATAGATCTAAAGGAATCCATGGTGGGCAGCCCAGACTGCCCCAACAGAATCTGCCAGTAGCAGAGGAAGCCACTAGTCCAGGTACAGGTCCAGGACCTAGGGTTAAATGTTATAAATACAACCAGTGACATGTGACATACAGATGTCCATGGAGGCAAGGTGGGTAACAAAAGGTGAGAAAGCCAGTAAGTGGGGAAGACAAAAATGCCAATAGTAGGTTGTCTTGAGACAACAGGGGTACCGAACTACCATCCTGCAGATTTCCTGATAGGGAAGGATTTTGATGAGGCAGTACTATGTGTTAATGCAGTTACACACAGTCAGGCTTTGAGACAAACAAGTGGGTCTGGTAGCCTGGGGGAGACCCAGACAGACCGCATACTTGCAGCCAGGACTGGTGAGGTGGTTACTTCTGTGAGGAAGCTACACTGTAGCAGTGAGACTGAAGGTGAGCCACAGCTGCTTGTGGGTGCTGATGTTCCCTTGGACATAGTGACTGCAAAGGTAGAGGTGAGTAATAGTACCCAGGCTGACAGTGAGGCATCACTGTCAGAGGATGTCAGACTTCCTGTGGAAGGGCAGCTGGGAAGGGTTACAAAGACAGAGTTGAGACAGGCTCAGCTCTCAGACCCTACAGTGCAAGGCCTGAGGCAGGTAGCTAGTGAGGCACCTGATTCTCAAGGGAAGGGGGAATCTGTATACTGGGACAAAGGGTTACTGTATAGAGAGTGGACCACTGAGGTAAGGCTAGAAGGTAAGAGAGTACAGCACTTGGTAGTGCTTAGAGACTACCATCTTGCACTTCTGGCCATAACCAGTGATATTCCTTTTGTAGGTCATATGGGCATAAAATGTACAAACAGACGTATTATGCAGAACATCTATTGGCCTGGAATTTCCAGAGATGTAACAGGGTACTGCAGGACCTGTGAGCAGTGCCAAAAGGTAGACAAGGCAGGAGACAAGGTCAGAACTTCTTTAATGCCTTTGCCTGTGATTGAGGAGCCATTTCAGAGGGTAGCTATGGATATTGTGGGGCCTCAGAGTACCCCAAGTTCCACCTGAATAACCCAAGTTCCACAGGGAAAATGTATATCCTAGTGATAGTAGATTATGCTACAAGATACCCTGAGGCAGTGGCTTTGTCCTCCAACTGAGGCAGAAAAGGTGGCAAATGCTTTGTTAGAGATTTTCAGCAGGGTAGGTTTCCCAAAAGAAATACTGACTGACAGAGGTGCCAATTTCATGTCAGACCTGCTTGTCTGTGCAAGTACTGTGGGGTGATGCACCTGAAGACCACCCCCTACCATCCACAGACTAATGGTCTGGTTGAGAGGTTAAACTCTACAATCAAGTCCATGCTATGGGCATTTTCAGACCAGTTTAAGAGGGAGTGGGACAAATATTTGCCCCATTTGTTGTTTGCTTACAGAGAGGTTCCCCAGGAATCCCCAGGTTTTTCACCCTTTGAGTTGTTGTATGGGCATAAGGTGAGGGGATGTCTAGATTTAATTTGTGATGAGTGGGAAGGTGAGTGTGAATCTCACAAGGAGTCTGTTGTGGCATATGTCCTAAACCTCAGGACAAGGCTCAGGGAACTCATGGGCTTGACCCAGGAGAACCTGTCAGTAGCCCAACAACAGAAAAAGGTATGGTATGATAGGAATGCTCGAGCTAGAGAGTATGCTGTGGGGCAGCAGGTAATGGTTCTCATTCCTGTCAGACACAACAAGCTGCAATCAGCTTGGGAGGGACCCTACAAGGTTGTAAGAAAAGTAAGTGATGTTAAACACATGGTGGAACTGCTAGGCAGGAGGCAGGGGCACAAGTTGTACCATGTTAACATGATGAAACCTTACCATGATAGGGGAGGCCCTTGTGCTAAGTATTTGCAGTGGCTTGCCGGAGGAGTCTGAGGGAAATCTGTTGACTGATCCCCTCAGTGAGGCTAGGACTGCCACCTCAGTTGAGGGGGTAGCAATGTCCCAGCAGTTATCTCCTACCCAGGTTCAAGAAATTTGAGCAGTGTTACAGGAGTCTGGGGACATGTTCACTGGGAAACCAGGGTGATCCCACCTGGTGCAGCACCAGGTGGATACAGGACCCCAAAGGCCTATTAGGCAGGCCACTTATAGGGTGCCTGAGAGCATCAAACAGACTCTGAGGGAGGAGATACAGGAGATGTTGGAACTAGGGGTAATTCAACAGTCCAACAGTCCCTGGGGCACCCCAGTGGTGCTGGTGCCAAAGAAGGATGGCAGCACCAGGTTCTGTGTGGACTACAGGCAATTAAATAGTCACACAGAGTCAGATGCTTAGCCCATGCCTATGACAGATGAGACCCTAGAGCAGCTGGGTGGGGCTAAGTACCTTACCACCATTGATCTTACCAAGGGTTACTGGCTGTTGCTCTTGACTCCCAGTGCTAGAAAGAGGTCAGCCTTTGTGACTCCTTTTGGCTTGTATGAGTTCACAAATATGCCCTTTGGAATGAAAAATGCCCCTGCAACTTTCCAGAGGCTGGTAGATCATTTCCTAGCAGGAGCAGGAGGGTTTTCCCTTGCTTATCTAGATGATATTGCCACCTACAGCCATTCCTGACAAGAGCACCTTCAACATGTCAGGGAGGTGCTGGGCAGACTACAGAGGGCAGGGTTTACCATTAAGCCCAGAAAATGTCAGGAGGATATGGCAGAGGTCTCCTACCTGGGACATGGAGTGGGGAGTGGTAAGATCAGGCCAGAACCTGCCAAAGTGGAAGCCATTCAGACATGGCCTGCACCTGTTACCAAAAAGCAGGTGAGGGCATTCTTAGGGACAGCAGGGTACTACAGAAAGTCCGTCCCCAGTTATAGTACCATAGCTGCTCTCCTCACAGACCTAACAAGGAAAAACAGGCCAGATAAGGTAGTGTGGACCCCAGCATGTGAGCAGGCATTCCAGAAGCTTAAAGAAGCTTTGGGAGGACCCCCTGTGTTAGCCAGTCCAGATTACAGCAAAGAATTTGTTGTGTAGATGGATGCTTCAAACCATGGGGTGGGGGCTGTACTTAGCCAGATTTCTTCAGAGGGAGAAGAGCATCCAGTGGTTTATCTCAGTCATAGGCTCCAACCTAGGGAGGAATGCTATGCAGCTGTAGAAAAGGAATGTCTTGCCATAGTGTGGGCACTGCAGAAACTTCAGCCTTATCTGTATGGAAAAAAAATCACTGTGGTGACAGATCTCAGTTGCCTAACATGGTTAAACAGAGCCAGCCAGCAAAATGCCATGTTGCTAAGATGGAACCTAGGGTTGCAAGCAAATATGTCAGTACAGCACTGCAGTGGGATTAGCAATGCTAACGCAGATGGGCTCTCAAGACAGGGAATGGGGTAAGGTATACTCAGCTAGACCTAACCCTCTCAAGCAACGTTTCTCAAGGGTCACTTGAAAAACTAGCTTGAGTTCTCCGTGGGGGGGGGGGGTATGTGAATATATGTGAGGGCTGCCAGCCTAGTCAGATATAATTTTGTAGATAATTCTGTCATTTGTAAATATTAATATAAGCCACAGGCTTGTTCTCTTAAATGGAAGAAAATGATGTTAAATGTGGAACTGCAAAAATGTAACAACAGTGTACTCTGCTGTAGGAAAGCTGATAAGTCAAGCATTGTGTAATTATTTGATTACAAAACCCGGAGCCGAGATGTCTGGATGAAGGAATTCTTGCTTTTGTTTTGAGACTAGAGTTAATTGCTAGAATTTGCATGTATAGTGTTTTTTATTGCTGTAGCTTTCTGACCAGGTGCAAGACCAAAACGGCTGTTACACTTTGAGCTTCTGTTAGCCTGGGAAACAGAAAATAATGATGTAATCTGAAATGAGTCAGTGATACTGTGTTATAAATTTAAGGACAGAGAGACTCAGAGCATTTTGCATTTGTCTTCAGAACATCCAACATCACCAGCACTTTGCCTATGCTCTACATGTAAGTTTATTTTAGAACTGTGTTTTCTCTTAGATATAGCTAGGAAATAGGAAGATTGGATTAGTTTTTTCTGTATTGATGTCAGAACTTTTCTACTGCATTATTCATATGTTCATAGGTGTGTACTAGGCTAATGGCCCTGGAGCCTATATAAGCCAAGCCCAAGAAAATTCCCTGGCATCATGCCACCTAAAGTTAGTTCGCAGTGCCCCTTTTAAGCAAGGCCTCTGAAGTGATCCCCAGGATGAACTTCCTATTGCCCACCCACTCATCAAGATTTCTCTTAAAGAGGGCCAGTGAAGTGCTCTGCTTGACGTGATTGTATGGTTAATTTCTGTGTTACTGCTCTGAGACTGCCTGGACTGCTAATATACCATTGATGAGTTGGTGTTAAAGCAGTTATATGGGAAAACTGCTGTGTTGGGGTGGGGGAACAATACTGCATGTTCTTCTGGGATACACAGTAGTCCAAATATCATGTCACTCCACTGTCTAATATCTCCCTTGACTGCTGTACTGTATATTCCATGCATGAAGCCTAGTGAATATTAAAGGGCACATGATAGTGGACTGGGTATCTCTGTTCCCATGTGGATGTTACTTCTGCCCGAATAGCCCAGTATATTTACTTCCATAAATGTAGCACATCCATACATACAGTGCCATAGTGTAATAATCCTTACAAGTACTGTGCAGGTTAGAGACTTACCTTGCAAATGCAGCAGTTGACAGAACTGTAGTTCAGGGCTGACTCTGTTTAATGCAAACAGTACACAGCCAATACATGGATAGGTACAGTTTGTGTGGGTTGCCTGACATCAAGTTTTAATTACTGTATGTGAGTTGGAGTATGATGTCAGTCCCTAGGTTCCTAGGATGTCAGTGAATGTGCTATGTGTTGTCTCTTAGCCAAACCCAGGGCATACTGAGCACTCCTACATCTGCCTACAGGTTCATCAGCGGGGGTTACTCCTCCAAGATCTCCTGTGACTGTGGCTGTGGTGACCTATGCACTGGTGGGGGGCTGTGTATCCCTTCCCTTTGCTGATCCTGCTCCAGCTGTTTTCACAGATCAGACTATGTAGCATAGCACATACTGTTAATATATGTGCACATGTGGCTGGAGAATACTCCAGGGATCCACCAGATATATCAAGGCATGGGAACCATGACTTCAGAAGCCCAAACTCACACTCTATGATGTTCCTAGTTTATGCATGTACCTCATTACGGCATTCTTCCATGGGTGTGTGCGTGCATTTCTGATGGGTGTCATCATCCATTGTTCCAGGGAGTAGACAACATCCCCCAGTAAATGGCTGTGTGGGATGTTTCCACCTAGCAAACATCTGGTACAGCTGTGATGTGTGCCACATATGGGAGTCATAATAACTGCCAGGGCTGCCAGCACACATTCAGGATAATCCCCTGGGCATTGCACATGCCCTGGCAGTTGATGGAGTGGTACCCATTGAAGTTAACATAGACTCTACCCTCCTCACCAGGTGGTGCTTTGATGTGTACATGAGTGTAATCAATAGCACCCAGTACTTCAGGGTAATGAGCTACATGGTAGGACTGTTGTATATTGCTGGCCCTTGCCTCAGGGGAAAGGGAAAAGGATATGTGCTGACTAGCTTGTGATAGCATAGCATCCAGGAACTGGTGGAGCATCCTGGATGCAGATGCCTGTGAGATCCCCATCATGTCCCCAGTTGGTCTTTGGAAAGTACCTGTAGCTAGTATCCTAAGGGCCACACATGCCTTTGTTTTCACTGGGATGGGTTCCCCCTGTTGGCTGTGGGTCTAAGTTGAGGCCGACAGAGGTCAGTGAATTCTAGTAGTATGTCCCTGTCTACCCTGTAGTGCTCTACAATCTCCAGCTCATGTAGCTCCTGGAAGGTTACCTTGGGCCTGAGCACTCTTCTCCTTCTCTGCCTAGGCCTATTGTCAGCAGCACTGACTTCAGCACCTAGCACATACAGACGTAGCAGAACTGCAGCAGCCCCTAGCATTATCTCAGTTAAAATTCCCAAGTCTGTACTCCAATGATCTAGAGTATTTGGAGAAAATCAGAATGTAGGGTATATGCATACTTTAAACAGTTTTGCTGTAGGTCCAGAATATGTGATTGGCTAACTATGATGCATTCCACCTGCCTACCATATAATTAACATAATTTAATGACCCTATTTCAGTGCAGGATGTGGCGCACCATGCAAACAAGTGCACCTTATGTTACTGCTCTGAGACTGCCTGGACTGCTGATATACCAATGATGAGTTACTGTTAAAGCATGGTCTAAGAGCCTACATGAAAGGGATATGCAGACACCATTACTCCTTTTTGCTATTAAATCCACCTCATTTGCATACATATCCATGCTGACAGCCTTGAAACTACGCGCATCATAGCCCTATGACCTTAGCAACAGCAGCAATGCACCATTGTATTGACCCGATACAAGGTCCTATAATACATTTCTGTCAAATATTATAAAAGCCTTTTTTTCCACTTTTTTTTTTTTTATTTTTCTATTAAGCATGTTTGCACACTGAGGCTCTTAGCGCAAACATGCAGAGATTATTAAAAGAAAAATATTAATTTAACTTATATTTCCTCTTTATGACATCCACAATAATAGTTTTGCTCATATCTGTATGTAGTATAACATTTTCAGGGGCTTTATGTCACATGTCTGCAGTTTTATATCCCCTTTTGTCTATCTAGACTCCTGTACTTGGAATTTTTCTGCATACACTATGGACACTGAGATGGTGTCTGCACAGAAGCCTTTCTGTTTGTTGGATCACTCAACCTGCCTAATTTGCATAACATTCACTTGGTTATGAGGCGATTCGCATGCTATGGAATTTTCCGTGTTTGCTCGTGCGTGTGCTCCGCTCAGCATTGCTTACTGAATCTAAAAATGTTCACGGCCATATAGGCACCGCGGCACGATGCCTACATGAAAAAAAAAAAAAACCATGTAGGCTTTATTGAATTCCCACTTATAATGATCTTAATTATTTTTTTTTTCCACATACATGGGAATTTGAGTGAAAATCTCCAAAGTGTAATTGCATGCTTCTTTATATATTTGGTCTTTCTGTATCTTAAATCCATTTTTTAACAGCTATTATCTTCCTTTTAAATTATTAAGCTGTACATGCCCATAGGATAGGTTGTAATACTGGTACACTTCACCATGCTATTAACACCCATTCCTGTCTCTTTAACTATTGTTCTGACCATTGTAGTACAGTAATACAGACAAAGAAATTATTCCATTCCATTTGCAATATATATACATATCTATCTCTCTTTGTCTATATATAGAGAAATAGTTATACAGTAGGTATATAGTATGGGGTGTCACTGGTTCAAGCACATGTGCATGAAAACAGGAAACAGTATGGTAAAGAATATTTGAAAGTGCCAGGAAGAAGGCAGGAGGAAGCATGGATGGCCAGCAAAGTGATGGATGGATAGCATGAGAGAAAACCTGTGACAGCCATACATGACTGTTGAAGAAAGAAGAGTGGTACTGAATTGAGAGAGATGGTGACAGTTGATGCAACACTCCGACCCCATGTAGAACATGGGAAAAAAGAGAGTTTATGGTGATGATGATGATGGTGGTGGTGGTAATTATGATGATACACAAATTGTTAATGTATGGAAAATAGATCTTGGTAATCCCCTGCTACTCCATTCAACCTCCGACCTTAATACTTCTTTTCTATAATCCCACCTTCTTTGTTTTTTATTATGTTCTCCCTTTCTTGGCACAGTGAATTCTGCTTCTTTATTCTATTTTCTGTGTAATTGTATAAAGGGCAGTGTAAGAAAAGTGTCCTGTTCAATTATTTTCAGAAACTGCCTGCATGATGCCATATCAGGACTAGTAAATATCTGGTAAGAGAAAGTTTAAAACCTAAAGTGGTGTTGTAATCCTTGGGCTGTGATAGACTGCAAGCAATCCTTCTTAATGGAAGCAGGGTAAATTAAAAATGAAATGTTTGCAAAGATTATCCCAGTTACAAGAGATTGCTTTCTTAATTGAAGTTTGTCAAGATTTATCAAGGTATAACCAATACTTACTGTGGTTCACATTGTAATTAATATAAAATACAGTTGGTAGGCAATGGAAACCGAGAATCCTCCCTGTCATTGAAGACTTCTCTTGGGAGTTGTTGTTGTCTTTTGGCTTTTCCCGGTTAGGGGTCGCCACAGCGGAACTCCGGTTCGCTAATGATTGGCAGTAGATTTTCACGAACGCCGAGGTGCCAGCTCGATGTTCAACCTTCAACGAAGGCACGCCCATTTACGCATGTCTTTCAAAGGAGTAATCTGGCAAATTGAGAAGATGAAGGGATACTCCGATACCAGTGGCATGGCACTTCAATAAATATCTGCCTTAGGTTCACTATATTGATAATCATTTATAAAACGTATTTGGGAGGATAAAGGCAATCTCTTTGAAAGTAAAACAGATTAGGAAAAGGTAAACAATTCACAAAGAGAAAATCTGGGAAGGAGCAAGATGAGTTATTGTGACATAATAATGCAATTTATTTAGGTGTGGTTATAGAAATTGTAAGGAGTATGTTAAACCTATTCAAAAGAGATACAACGATGCTATTATTCCTTTCTTCAAATTTCTTCTTGCTTAATTGTACTCCAGTTATCTGTGCAAAGGCTTCAAATGTTGTTAAATACTTGATTAATAAGAATATACTTTTTCATTAAATAAAAAAATAATTTTAATAGAAAAAGGTATAAAGGTTGTTAGTCCAATGCTTGAGAGTCAAGTGAATGCTAAAATATTCTTCAGAATATTGAACTTATAAGTTTAACATTATGCTATATGAGTTAATGCAAAATAATTCTTAAAGATGTTACTAGTATGTTGCAGAGCATATGGTTTGAAGAAGAGACACCAATGATCAATACATTAAAATAACAAGTCAGCACAGGCTAAACATTTAACATTCAGCCCCTAGCTGCTCTTCTGAAGGTACGAACAGACAACAGAAAATCATTCTCATCCATTTTTCCTTTAAGCATGTTTCAGCATATGCATTTGTTGCTCCTTTTCTTTTTATTATGTAATGTGTAAATTATGTCAGTAAAGGTTTGCAGCTTGCTGTAAGTGACATGACGACACCTTAACTAGGCAGCTTTTCGTTAACTTTTCTTATGCAAACTGCTTTTCCTGGCACACTCTGTGCTCTGCTGTTGCATGAAATGTCAAGATACTTGTTTTCTTCCTGTTCTTTATTTAATGTGTCTCCTCTTCGTTGTATAACCATAACAACATTTCAATCCTTTGTACCTACTTTTATTATTTGAATCTCTTGCCTGATGAAGCTAGCATTTTAGTCAATCAGTATTTACTGCATTAGATATGAGTTCTTTATAAAAACAGGGCTGCTAGCCAGCAATGTATTAAATGTACATTGTTTTGGGGTCATTTGGATTTCTCTCTCTGTCTCTCTCAGCATGCATGTTAATACTTACTTATTTTATTTCTGTTTGTTGGTCGGGGTTGTGGGCTGACCCACAAAGGACCTATTACATTCACTTGCATTATCCAGTTCTAGTTTAACAATACAGACATATCTTTCATCACAGTTATTTTAAGTATTTCTCTGTGATCTCTGAACTCTTGACTAGCACTGTGTAGTAAGAAGTATTGTCTTGTGTTTTTATTATTTATTATTAAATATTTTTAAACTTTTCAACCATGGCTGTTTTATGTGGAGATAATTTAAGCTCTAGAGTACACTGCATGTATATAGTGATACTGTCCAAGTCACTTCAATAAGTTTTGCTGTTCAGTCACACTTACCATTTGGATAATAATATTGCACAGTAATAACTGGACACCCTTTGTTAAGGGCCTTTTTAGTAGCTGTTATTAGTGGTTGGTAGCAGTAATTTCTACCTTATAGCCTGGCAAAGAAGGGGGCATAGCAGGAGAACCTGTGTCAGCCTTCCCCAGGAGTGTCTGCGTGTTTGTATATAACTCATATCTCAAAGTGTGTGTGTGTGTGTGGGGGGGTTACTTGGGCAGGGACACGAAGCACTGGTTGGACAGAGAGGGTGCTGGTGGTTTTAGCTAGACCAGTAGGCTGAGATCTGGACCCTATAGCTGTGCTAGTGGGGAGTCTTATTGGGGATCTGGAGAGAAAGAGAGAAACCAGCCCCCAGACTGACTGTGGTCTCTGAGTACTCTTAAGGGAAATTGTACATTACTGTGTGTGTATTTGCTATCCTCCCCTATGTGGATGCCACTCACTGGTGTTAGTGGTGAGGATTGAGGCTCCTTGATATCTGGGCCAGTGCACGGGTGTCATAATTACAAACCTCTCTCCTCTGTTTCTGCTTTCCCCCAGGCTGCAAATATTCACTGCTTGCAACCTATTCTTATATTGTAATCCATCCTTCATCTGTATCAGCTTGGTGGCCCTGCTTTGCATCAGCTCAGCCATTCGCATGTGCTTTTATGCATCTAGCTAACAGCAATGGATGAAATATGCCAGGTTTACCCTTTATAAAGGACTGCAAAGTGTCAGGACTAACCCTGCATTTGCCAAGATGAGAGATCTAACAATATGCCTCTGTAATTTGCTTGCCCTACTCAAAGCCATCCTGCATTAGAATAATAATTCATTTTGCGGAAGTGACCACTGCTAGACCCCCAGTCTCACTGGTGTTATATAGAATCATGTCCCGTTAGCTGACAGCACTTCTTAAGCTCCTTCTTTTAGAGTATCATCTTACATTTTAGTTATTAAATCTCAGCTGCCACTTTTTGTTCCATTCTCCTAACATGTCCTAAGTTACTCTACAGCAAATACTACACAGTGTCCCCAAAGGACCACACCTTAGTGAAGGTAAATGGATCTGACCCTCTTTACTATCTGCAATATGATGCTTATCATTTATGAAACAGATATGAATGAGCAATACTAAGATCGACATGACTACAGCTTATGTACTGAAAACAGCTTCTCATCACAAACTAAAAACTCCTGCCATAAAAATGAGCAGGTACATACTCACAGTATCAGGTGATGTATGAGAAGGCTATCTATAATGCATAGTGGCTGGGATTTCCTCCTCTGACATCCTAAGCTCAGCAGATATCTCATGCTTTTCCACCACAGCACGCACTTGCCTTCTGTCAACAAATATGATGATATCACTCCCCAGCATTCCCCAGACTAATACTCATGCATGTTCAAATGTTGATGCTGAATATAATGCTCATATGTACTTATGGCAAAGGACCTTCTCACAGAATGATTGATATAGTTAGGACATATCTGAAATATCTAAAGTTCGGAACTGTTAGGAAGAAACCAAAGCAGTGAAAAATATACTGTTTAGAAGACCAAGGCAAAGAGAAGTTAAAAAGGTAAAATGATTAGAAGGCTGAATCCTGAAACACAAAGCTGCCAGGGGAGGCCCAATTCCTACAGTTAAGATTCAAAGAATAATACTTAGTGATGGTAGTCAAGGAATGATGACATAATACCTACTCACCTGTCTTTGAGGATAGAGGGGTGCATGCTAGGGAAATGCCTTATTTCTGGGCTTGTGTTGAGATCAGAGTCATTGACAGTGAGGTGTATAGGACACCTCTCTACTCAGATGGAGAACTCATCTACCTAACAGAATCTGTCTAATGAGTGGAAAAGCATAGCTTTGTGGTAGCTTCAATAACCCACAAGATTCCAAGTCCCTGATGTAAAGCCAGTGCCATAGGCAGATGAGATGATAAAACAACACTATTTCCAGCCATCATAAGGCAATACGTTTTTTTTTTTTTTTTTTTTTTTGTTCCCTGAGTCTTGCTAGGAAGCTTGGAATCAAAGGTAATGGTGAAAAGGCATTCATAAATCTTCCCTGTCACTAAGATGAGAACATCCCATTAGTCCTACTGCAGCAATTAGGGCCGGGAGAGGACCATGTTTTCTTGGATGGTAACCACATCAATCTCCAGGATACCCAACTCCTGGAAAACCCTGTTTAAACAGGATTCCCTTTTCATCTCCAGAGGTGATCTGCAACTATATGTAAGAGAATCTGTCAGGGTGTTTGCTTCACTCATGATGATAAAAACTGTAAGAGTGATACCATAGTCTATGAATCATAGCTGGACCAGCAATGCCTCCCATAAGTACATGACTTTCTTCTGCCCTATTAATCCATATACAATTCTATGACCTGGATGTCTAATTAAAGAAAGAGAGGTTTTGGGCTGATGTTCAATTTCATAGCACTACGAGTGAGCCACATTACAATGAGCTCTAGAAGTTTTATGTGAGGACTTGTTCCTGGGAGCTTTACTTTCTCTGCATAAAAGAGAAAAAAGCCTATTAACTTCTGTAATCTACTAATGAAGTTTCCATTGTCAGACATTATGATGCATTTTTTCACAGAAAGAGCAGAGCCACTGTGAACATTGTGAGTACTGTCCACCGTTTTGGAGCATTGTGACAGGAAGTGTGATTACAACAGCAGGTCTATGAGGTAAGATGATTTTGTTGCTGGGGTACCTCACTGTCTACTGCAATATCTTCACATGTGTGAACAGAACTATGAAGTGTTTGACCTCAATAATCTCTAACAAACACAGCAAGATCCATGCTTGGACCCTCCATTCCAATTTCACTAGGCTACCAAGGTTGTGATTTCCTGGTATCTCCACATAGGCAGGAGTAGAAAATACTGGAAAGCCCACCCACCCCCATAATTATCTGAACAAGACAAGATTTCTGTCAATTTACAGTGACCCCACAGGTCTAAAACCATGAGACGAACCAAGCAATGTTCGCTATTAAAGAGTTCCTTGATAGGTCCAACAACAGCCTATCACCCTAGTACTTACAAGTAAGAAGTTCATTCAACTGGAATTTTTTCCTCCATAGTGCCTAACACTTTGGTAAACATTCTTGGTGTAGAGAAAAGGCTAAAGAGCAACACTTTGTTTAGAACATGAAGCCCACCCAGAGTGAATCAAGAGTACATTTTGTGTGGACCAAAACAGTGCTGTGCTACATGGAATCCATTTTGTACAGAGGTCTCATACAGATGCCATGCTGTTGCAGAGGCCAGACCTCTCATAGAACCACCATCCAGAAATCCAGAAGTAGAAATACTATATGAGCTTACTGAAATTGTTGAGTTCTAGGATAGGCTATAGTCTTCCCATACCCCTAGGAACAAGTAGTTTGTGGAAGTCAAACCCATTGTTTTATTCTGAATAAGGAACAGAAGCTATATTGTTTCTGTGGAGTTAAGTCCATGCTTGGGCTAGGAACAAAACAGAGACCACCTAGCCTCCCAGCATAGCCCTTTCTTGGGGAAGACCTAATGGCTCTAAGACTTGGCTGTCTACGGCCACAACTAGAACCTACTGATCCACTGCGATGACACTTAAAACAGTGAAAAATGTGGAGAACTTACCTCTGGTGGGTGGTCCAGTAAGTTAGTCAGGACTGCCTGGAGGAAATTTTCTTCTGAGAGATTTAACTAGTGCAGTCAGAGTGGGGGCAATACCACCTGATTCTTAGATTATTGTATGACCTAAAAGAAGAGGAGGAAACTGGGAGGGTGTCATAGATGCCTCTCATGGTAGTCAGGACCTATTTCCTTTTTTAAAAGTTCAAAAAGCATATCCAAAGAGGGCTGTAGCTCAGAAGGGGCATCTGGAATAGCCTACATCAATTCCAATAAAGGAGGAGGATCTATGCCATGCCAACCACCAGAAGCACATAACTGATCCTGGTATCCTGTACTAGGCCTCAGCACAGTTGAAAATACAACATATTGTATGAAAGATCAGAAAAGTTGTTGTAAAAATCTTTTCTAGAAATTCCTTGACCTAAAACCATAGGTTCATATTAAGTTAATAGCTGAAGACCATCAGAAGCTTAGCCACAGCACAACATATTGCCAATGAATATGTTAATTATCCCAAATGATAAGGTTTAGATGTTGAATCCCATGCATAAACCTAACTTGTAAACTCACATTCACTTATCAAGCCTCATTTTGAAGATGGACAGAGTGTTGCTTTGTTAGACATGCAGTGGGATTTTATTCTGGATGATAGGGATATGTTGGGTCAAGAAACAGTCAAGCTGATCAGTGCAGACATTCTGGTGGATGCTGAGGTATTTGGTTCGAATATTAGTTAGGCTGTTGGTTCTGCAAAGAAGGAGAATGTCTAAGACGGATTTTTTTTCTCAGTACATAGAATGCTAAGCAGAAATCACCAATCAGTACTCTGTGAAAGGTAAAGTACAGAGATAGAGCTTTTAGTCTCTCTCATGGTAGTTAATATCGTGTAGTAAAAAATCTTTTTGGTCAGAAATCTTCTCAGTATCTCCAGCTTAGTCATGGTGTTAGGTTTGATACAAACCAAAGGAAGCTCTGTATTCAAGAGCAGGTGTAATAAACAATGAAGACTGTGGCACAAAGACATAAACCATGGAAGCCACAGGGATCGGCTATATATAAACACAAAATATACTCAACAAAAGATGTATACAGCAAGATAGCTTATATGTGAACACAAAATTAAAAGGATGTGTTATATTCAGTAATACTATTCTGGGAATATTTTTGGGGAAAAACATATTGGAATGGCATAAAAGAAAAAGATGGCAATACACAGCGATAACATTTCTGAGATATTGTGAACTGGCAAGTGATTCAGCGCAGTGCAAATTCAGACAAAAATGGATGATTTATATTACAGTCAACAATAATTTAATGCATTATGGGCTGCAAAGGTTAACTGAGAGCAAGTAGAAGAGTTACTGTACATGCAAAATGATCAAAAAATCAGCTCAGAAAAAAAAAAAAACTTTAAATGAAAAGCCAGTAAAGTACATAAAAAATGTACAGTATTCCATTTGTTTTCAGAGTTAATGATTATAAGTGTTACAGTTATATTCAGCACATATTCTGCAGACATACATGCGGGATGTACAAGTAACTTTTCCAATAAAATAGCGCATAGAAACATGATACAACTACTATACAGGCTTCAGAATCTATCAAGGACTAAGAAGTAACATTCCATAAACACTACAAATGGGTTTCTCTACTCATAAACGTTTTATGCAGTGCCATATATAAACACTGTGTGTATCTTTAATGGTACACAATCCAGACAGCAAAGTCATTCACAGAAGAGTATTGCCCTATTTCCAGTCCAAGTATACACAGTCCTACCCTGCAAGTACCCGAAAATGGGATCATGAATGAAGTACTCTCTACTCCTCTGTGCATACTGGATGCATTAAATAAATAAATAACTGACACAGGAACAGAATAACCATATACATTCTGGGCACAATTTAATAACAAGTTAAGTGACTGAGCACAAGACTATAGTACCTATTGCAGTTACACCAGTAGAAAATGTTGCTCTTCATAGCAGGACAGTTTACTAAATTGTGTCTAAATAACTGGTGATGGTGTTGTACAAACCAAGCCCAGAGTACTAAAGGTCAGTAATGTCACTCTGACACAAGGTAAAGGCATCATTGCCACAGCAAACACAAGCATGCTTTATCTGTATATGAGAAGACCCATGCAGCAGATAAACCCATACACCATGGGAGTGATAAATGCTTTTTGTGTTACTATTATGAAATTACACATGCAGAATTTGTGTGAAACAGTATGCCTTCCCAGTCATACATCACATAGCCAAAAACCTCTCAGAAGATGCTAATCTCTTAACAATTGTGCATTCCCTGCAGTATAGGAGGAGATTCTTTCACACACACACACACACACACACACACACACACACACACACACACACACACACACACACACACACACACTAATGCATTGACCAGCAAATACCCTACTACATATATTCCTAGAATAAAATACATGCCTGACATCTTAGCCTTTCCCTTCTACCAAGCTTTGCTGACCACTCTAGAAATAAAATGTAATAACTCATAATCTAGTGTCAGTCTTTATTTTTGCATTTATTAACTTAGTTGGTGAGTTGATCCTGTGGGTGCTTTTAATTTGTTGACTAAGACATTATAGCAAAATCAATAGGCTTCACTTTAACATAATGTTATATGGTGTTAGTCCTGCTGGAAGGGCATCCAGCAGACAGCGCACGGGGTGCAAGTGCCCACAGTAATGCATAGCACTTTTTGCCCAGTGGAGAGCGCTACTATACAATATCCTCCACACGCATGAGCGAGATTGATTCATAAGCTTTCCAGCTCACCATTCATGATTGATTCAAACAGCTCACTACTGTATATCGCTTCTCTCTGTTTAATTTTTTTCAAGTGTTTTGGGTTTCTAATACCCGGTGGAAATGGACCCCATTCATAAATCAGGGTCAATTAGAGTTTGTGAAATTAGTATTATTTCAGTCCTTGATGTTAGCTAAGAGTGTTCTTTTCAGCACCTGTAATGTGCTTAATATTGCCTCCTTCTGTAATTCAGATAGGGTTACATGTACTGGTAGCATATGTAAGTACAATTTTAAATTCATTTTTGTAGACTTGTTAGTTCTACCACTATTAGAATGAAGAAATCCAGATGAGTCAGCACTCCCATTGGCTGGTGTGTGGTTGTGTCACAGCTGTAGGTGTTAAAAGTGTACAGATGTGGTAGCATGTTAAGTTCCTCAGGGAACTGTGCTATTGGTAGCAGTTTGCCACTACTCTAAAGTGTATTTTAGTTTCTTATTTAGTTCTGTAATGCTAAGCAACACATCAACATGACAGGAAAATCATTCTGTTTTAATGCAAACACCAACTGCTGGCACTTATTTGTGGTCCACTAAATTATTTTGTTTTTTTGCTTAATGAATCATGGATGTTACTGAGAGAGGCAATTTGTATAGCTGTTACATGCATAAAGTACTACAGCTACACAGTTAGGTAAGACTGAATACAGGGGCTTGCCTCATTATGCTGCCTTGTTTATGAATCACACAGGAGTCAAATATGTTTGCAATTCAAAATACCATTCCTACATACAGGTTCATAGGTGCATACCAGGCTAACGACTACTAGGGCCTTCATGAGCCTAGCCATGCAACCCAAATGTGTCCAAAAGTTATATATTTAAGACATTTATATAGAGAATGATCATTGGTTATGACACCATTTATTGACTGCTTCTGTCCATCAGAGACATAGACACAAGCCAGGGGTAAATTTTCGATTTCCCATCCAATACTCAAAGTAAAGCTGAAATAGGGTCAGGGAGGGACTTTGTTTCACATGGATGGGAGGCCCATTTCAGAGAATCGGAAATCTTTGCGATACATATCCGTCTGTCCAACATGTCTCATTTATTTCACAAGTAAAAAGGTTCATCAGAGCAGGGTCCAGGGATGCCTTGTATACCAGGTATAGATCGCCTCTCAGTAGGTTGTAGGGGACACAGCATAGAGAGAGGGCTTTGAGACGAAATGTATAGGACATTGTGTTTATGCCCTGTATTCTTTTTTAAGGAACCTTTACAGATGTTCCACTTGCTGCATGGTCTAGTCAGGAAAATACCATATGGGGAATTATACTCAATGCTGGGTCTGATGAGAACAGACTATGGTTGTAAGATGACTTCCTTGGACCTAGATGCAATGCTCTTACTTATAAGTTGAGCAATACAGAAGGATTTCCTTACTACCTATTGGACACATGTCAGGTGAAGGCCAGGTTATTGACTGACTATATTGTGTATTGTCTGATAAAGTGAGAACGCATTTACATATATAGGACGGACTGTAAATGAAATTCTTTGAGCTACATATCTGTCTCTACAACATGTCCTATTTATGAAGCAAGCAAAATTTAGATATTTAGCTCTAGTAGTTCTGATACTGTTTGTTTTGCACGCGTGCAAAAGCTTCATCAGAGAAGGGTCCAGGGATGCCTTGTATGCCAGGCATAGATTGTCTCTCAGTAGGTTGTAGGAGACTGAGCATAGAGACAGGGTTTTGAGGCAATCAGTATAGGCCATTGTGTTTATGCTCTGTATTGTTTTTTGTAAGGAATCTTTATGGACCTTCCAGTTGCTGCATGGCTCTGGTCAGGTACATACCAAAGGGAGCAGTGTATAGTGATAGATTAACTTCACTAGACCTAGATGCCATGCCCTTACTTACAAGTTGAGCAATACAGAAGGCTTTCCTTTCTCTCCTGGACACTGATGAAATTTAGTGAAAACACGTTTACATATTTAAGATGGACTGTAAATAAAATTCTATGATTATGCCACTTTGACTAGTATGATTTTTGTTACTACTTACTGCCCCTGACTAGTGGGCCAGCTCTTAGGCATGTTTTATTGATGATGTAGTTTTCCTGAGAGGCCAACTTTCTAAAAAATACTATAACACATGTCTTGGCTCTGAGTTTTAAGCCATTGCTTTGACACCAGACATTTGTCTGTGTTAGACCTTCTTGTAAGATTTTTACATCTTGAAGGGATTCTCTGACTGCCTCTAGTTGGAAATCATCTGCAAATGTGTTCAGGCAAAGGTCTTTGACTTGGTCTTGACTTCCAAGAAGTAGATACCAAATATGAGTGGGTCCATCACAGAGCCCCGAGGGAATCCACTGGTGACTGGTCACTTTGTGGATGTTGTCTCACCAGTCCTAACTTCCTGGGTCCTATCTGTGAGCCAGTTGGCTATCCAGCATGTTATATAGGAATTCATGCCTAATTCATAAGTCTGTTAGCAATGCCCAAGTGGGTCAGATGGCTTAACTAGGTCAAGGTAGGCAGTATGCACTGTTTTACCCTCATCCATTGCATTGGTGATTTTCTCAAAGAAGTCTTCCAGGTTTAGCAAGGATGACCTTCCTTTGACAAAGGCAAACTGGGACAGATCCATTGTCTGAAGGTTTTTATGTCTTTGTTGATCATTTCTATGATAACTCTTTCCATGGATTTGCATATAAGACAAGTCAGATTAAAGGGTTTGTGGTTTCATGGATCTGATGATTGTCTACCTTTATGAAGAGAGACAACCGTTGCAGTCTTCCATTCTTGCACCATGAAGCCTTTTTTGAGACTATAGTTAAATAACTCTGGTGAATATGATAGGCTAAATTTTAGACTATTCAGAAGGCTTCTTGGGATATTATTGGTCCCCACTGAAGCTGTGTTCTTGACCTCAGTGAGCACAACCAGGACATGGTCTCCATTCACAGGTGGAGGGGTTATGTTTAAAGGTATTTCTTAGGGATGGGGTGATGATGCAAGCGAGGCATTGCCAGCCATGCCAGGAGAAGTAGGGTAGTGGATGTGTAACATATGCCAGCATAGCTAGCTGGAGTTTTGTAAAGAATTATATGTCATTTGTATATCACACTGATTTGTACAGATGCTTGTGTTGAAAATGCATTTGCAAAGCTGCTTGTATTAAAAGTGTACCAACAGTGGGTCCTACTGGACAGAAAAGGAATACATCTGTATGTTAGACTGTATTTTAACTGTTGAAATGAATATATTGTAACAGAGGATACTGGAAGAGAAGACGTTAATCTCAGTCCAGCTAACTTTGAAAGATAGTGTGAAATTAAATTATCTGGTTTAGGCCACAAAGATTATATCTTACAGTTCTGATTGCAGCCAGAGAGAAAAATGTCTGAGAAAACTAGGACTAGGAATTTTACTGTATTGTCCTTAGGGGTGAACTAATTGGTACCCTGGAAAGGTGGAAGTTTTGAAATGGTTTTATAACTTCCGAATGCTATAACCCATCTTAGGAAAGCTCTATCTGTTTGTATGGTAACATGTATGTGCTAAATTCTAGTTCAGTTTCTAGTAAAAGGGGGTAATGTCAGAAGACCAGATGTACATGATGTCATTCTGTGATCCAGCACTGAAATTATGCTTTAATACTAGATGAAACAGAAGTCTCAGGGTAGTTTGATTCTGAAACCTGATGGAGATGGAAGACTACTCACCCACTTCATCTTGCCTTGCTTTAGTAAATAACCAGGAAATAGTAATTCTTTAGATCAGTCAGGAAAATATAGTGAGATTACTTAAGTACTGTTTTTCTGTATCTGTGTGAATCTATCCACCTGTGTTATTTTTAATACTTCCTTTGACTGAAACTCTGTTTATTATAAAAAGATATTTAGTATTTTCATGTTCTTTTATTCTTTATTATAAATATACATACATTTTCCTTTGTGACTGGTCCTTTAGAGAAAATGTTAACCTTTGAGAGTACTTATATTTATCTGGTGACACTGTGTCCACTCTTGAAAGCCTTGCTGCATTAGTCAAACATGACTGTTTGTGTAAGTATTAATTTTAGTCAGTATAATTGGCTACCCTTGTAAGAGCCTTAGAGTAGCTGCCTTTGGAGTGTTCTGGCAACAGTACCTACCTTATAGTCTGGGCAGAGGTGCATAGCTGGTAAATCTGTGCCAGCCTTTCCTAGGTGTGTGTGTGTGTGTGTGTGTGTGTGTGTGTGTGTGTGTGTGTGTGAAATCAAATCTCAGAGTGTGTGTGTCAGCTACTTGGAGCAGGGACACATAGCACTGGCTTCACAGAGAGGGTGGTGGAGGACTTGGTTTGGAACACTTGGCTGAGGCCTCAGGTCTACAGCTGTGCCAGTGGGGGAGTCTTATTGGGGGCTTGGAGACAGAGAGAGGGAAACCCAGCCCCTGGACTGACTATATTCCTTGTGTGCTCTTAAGGGAAATTGTGCTTGGTGCAGAGAGCTGCATCTGGAAATACTGTTGGTATCTATTTCTTTTCCAAGTAAACATCCCCGAGAGGTATCCGTGGTGAGGATTGAGATTCCTTGATTACTGGCCCAGAGAAGGGAAGTCACATATTGTGAGCAGTGGTATGGATATTAATTGAACTTCTGCAGCCTGTAGGTAGTTGTCACTGAAGGTGTGTGTACTCTCAGCAGCCACAAGGTAAACATACAGAGTTCCATTTTTACAACAGTTTTGTTTATTTTTTGTTATTTTAGTTTATTCACGGAAAGCCGGCAAAGATGTCAGCAGAGGATTATGGCAAGCTGGCAAAGAACTAGTTAGTCAAGGTGTGCAAAGCCAAAGGACTGGTGCATGCCAACCTGACAAAAAGAGGAAATTATTTCAGCCTTAATTGCAGCTCAGACCAGCAACCAGGAAGACAACCAGTTTGGTGATGGAGATTTGTAGCCATTATAAACATGACAATTCACATTTTCCTCAGAGGACCTAAAAATCCATCTGGAGTTAAAGAGACTTGAACTGGAGGCCAAACATTTGGAATTAGAATCTGCAGAAAGACTACAGCATTTGGAAGCTGCAGAGGAACTGCTGTATTTGGAGGATGGAGAAAATGAGAAGCAGCATCAATGTGAGAGGGAGCTGCTGACACTTTGTCAGGGTCTTAGAGGTAATGGGGAAGGGAATAACTGAACCTCAGAAGCAACAAAGGTCAGTAAACTTCTTCCACAGTATAAAGAATGTGATCATTTTGATAGTTTTATTCATATATTTAAAAGAGTTTGTAAACAGTATAATACTGACCAAGGGCTCTAGGTATAGTTCTTGACCCCTTAGTTCATGGTAAAGCTGTAAATGCTCTTTCTAAATTGTCTAGTAATGATTGTTTAAACTATGATAAAGTAAAACTATGTTTATTGGAATGATTTAAGTTAACACCTGAAGCTTACAGAAAAAAAGTTTTGTGAGTATAGACGCAAGGCAGATGAAAGTGTATATGATTATATTGCTGAGTTACACTTATTTTTATAGGTGGGTGAGTGGGTATCAGGTCACCACTTTTGAAAGGCTGGTAGACCTTTTAGTGAGGGAACAAGCCATTAGCACTTTGCCTGAGGACATCAGAATCTGTTTGGCAGACAGGGAGTGTAACTCTGCAGATGAGCTGTGGAAAAAAAGGGGATCTCTACTTAGCAAGCAGGGCATCACTCCACAAGAAGGGGATACCCAGTGCTGCACATGGATATAAGAGAACCCATGGTTGGCAGCCTAAATCACCCCAACTGAGTCTACCACTGACAAGGGAAGCCACCAGTTGAGGTACACGGCCAGGATCAAGGATTAGATGTTTTAAATGTAACCAGTGGGGACATGTAGCATACAGATGCCATAGAAGCAAGGTGGGGAACAAAAGGTGGGGGGGGGCAGCAAGTGGGGGTAACAGTATGCCAGTGGTAAGTTGTCTGGTGACAACAGGGGTACCAGACTATCACTGGAGTTTATATCCTATCTTAGTGGATGGAAAACAGGCCACTGCTAAGAGAGAGACACAGCTTCTGACATAGCCATTGTGAAGCCTGCAGTTGTTAAAGAGGAGCAGTACTTGCTTGGGCAGCCCACTCCAGTCAAAGATTTAGGAGAGACCCCATTCCAAATGCCTTTGGCCAAGGTCCATTTTGACTGGGAGGGTGGCAAAGGAAGCAGTCAAGTAGGTGTGTTTGAGGATATTCCTGCAAATGTCCTGACAGGGAATAATTTTGATACTGCAGTACCTTGTGTGCATGCAGTTACACACAGACAGGCGTGGAGACAGGCATGTGGGTATGGAGACCCATACAAACCCCACACCTGAAGCCAAGGCTGGTGAGGTGGCTATTTCAGAGAGGAAGCTACCCTGTAGCAGTGAGCCTGATGGTGAGCCACAGCTGCTGGTAGGTACTGATGTTCCCTTGGACAGAGTAACTGCAAGGGCAGAGGTGAGTGGTAGTATCCAGGCTGACAATGAGGCACCACAGTCACAGGATACCAGACTTCTTGTGTAAGGGGAGCTGGGAAGGGTCACAAAGGCAGAGTTGAGACAGGCTCAGCTCTTGGACCTTACACTAAGGGGCTTGTGGGAGGTAGCTAGGAAGGCACCTAATTCTCAAGGAAAAGGGGAGTCTGTATACTGGAACAAAGGGTTACTGTATAGAGATTGGCCCCTGAAGGAGGGCTAGAGGGTCAGGTAATACAGCAGTTGGCAGTGCCTAGAGCCTACTGTCTGGCACTTCTGGCCATTGCCCATGACATTTCTTTTGCAATCATATGGGCATAAATTATGCCAAGAGACATATTATGCAGAACTTTTATTGGCCTGGAATTTCAAGGGATGTAACAGGGTACTGCATGATCTGTGAGCAGTGCCAAAAAGTAGGCAAGGCAGGTGACAAGTTCAAAGCTCCTTTCATGCCTTTGCTTGTGATTAAGGAGCCATTTCAGAAGGTAGCTATAGAAATTGTGAGGCCTCTGAGTACCCCAAGTTCCAAAGAATAGAAATGTATCCTGGTGGTAGTAGATTATGCTATAGACACCCTGAGGCAGTGGCTCTGTCCTCCATCAAGGCAGAGAGAAGGTGGCAAATGCTTTGTTAGAGATTTTCAGTAGGGTAGGTTTTCTGAGAGAAATACTGACTGACAGAAGTGCCAATTTCATGTCAGACCTGCTGGCTTGTCTGTGGGAGTGCTGTGGGGTGAAGCACCTAAAGAACAACCCCTACCACCCCTAGACTAATGGTCTTGTGAAGAGTTTAAACTCTACACTAAAGACAATGCTACAGGCATTTGCAGACCAGTTTAAGAGACAGTGGGACAAATATTTTCCACATCTGCTGTTTGCATAAGAGAGGTTCCCAGGAATCCACAGGTTTTTCACCATTTGAGTTACTGTATGGGTATAGGGTGAGGGGGCTTTAGATCTGATTTGTGATAAGTGGGAGGGTAAGTATGAATCCTACAAGGACCCTGTTGTGTCATGTGTCCTAAATCTTAGGTCAAGGCTTATGGAGCTCATGGGCTTGGCCCATGAGAAACTGTCAGGAGCCCAACAGCATAAAAAGGTCTGGCATGACAGGAATGCTCAAGCCTGAGAGTATGCTGTGGGACAGCAGGGCATGGTGCTTATTCCTGTCAGACAAAATAAGCTGCAGACAGCTTGGGAGGGACCCTTTGAAGTGGCAAGGAAGGTCAGTGGTGTTAACTACATGGTAGAACTGCTAGGCAGGAAGCAGGGGCACAAACTGTACCATGTTAACATGATGAAGCCATAACATGCTAGGGATGCCCTTTTGCTGAGTATTTGCAGTGGGTGGCAGGAGGAGTTTGGTGGTGGGGGAATCTATGGTTATATTAAGCCAGCCAGCAAAATGCCAAGTTATTAAGGTGGACTATATGGTTGCAGGCGTATGACTTTGCAGCACTGAAGTGGGGTCATTAATGCCAATGCAGATGGGTTCTCAAGACAGGGTATGGGTTAATCTGTTCCCAGACAGGCTCATGTCCCTCAAGCCATGTTCCTCAAAGGTCACTTGAAAAACTAGCTTGAGTCTTCAAAGGGGGAGAAGTGTGATGATGTGAGGTATTGCCAGCTATGCCAGGAGAAGTGGAGCAGTGGATGTGTAACATATGCCAGCATAGTTAGCTGGAGTTTTTCATTTGTATATCAAACTGATTTGTACAGATGCTTGTGTTGAAAATGTATTTGTAAAGCTGCTTGTGTTAAAAATGCACCAATAGTAGGACAGAAAAGAAATACACCTGTATGTCAGACTGTATTATAACTGTTGAAATGAATATATTGTAACAGAGGATACTGGAAGAGAAGAGGTTAATCTTAGTCCAGCTAACTTTGAAAAATAGTCTTAAATTAAATTACCTGGTTTAGGCCATAAAGATGTTATCTTACAGCTCTGATTGCAGCCAGAGACAAAACGTCTGTGTAAACCAGGGCTAGGAATCCTTCTGTATTCTCCTTAGGGGTGAACTAATTACTATCCTGGAAGGGTGGAAGTTTTGAAGTGATTTTATAGCTTCCAGATGCTATAACAAATCTTAGCAAAGCTCTATCTGTTTGTATGGTAACACATATGTGCTAAATTCTGGTTCAGTTTCTAGTAAAGGGAGTAGTGCAGGAACCAGAAGCAGATGACCAGATGTATGTGATGTAATTCTGTGATCTGGCACTGAAATTATGTTTTAATACTAGATGAGACAGAAGTCTCAGGGTAGTCTGTTTTTGAAATCTGAACAAGAAGGAAGACTACTCACCCACTTTATCTTGCCTTGCTTTAGTAAGTAACCAGGGAATATTAATTCTTTAGATCAGTCAGGAAAATATAGTGAGATTAGTTAAGTACTGTTTGTCTGTATCTGTGTGAATCTATCCATCTGTGTTATTTCCCATACTTCATGTGATTGAAACTCTGGTGTTTATTGTAAATAGATATTTAGTATTTTCATGTTCTTTTATTATTTATTATTATATATATTTATGCTTTTCATTGTGGCTAGTCATTTAGAGAAAATTTTAACCTTTGAGAGTACTTATATTTATTTGGTGACACTGTGGCCACTCCTGAAAGCCTTGCTGCATTGGTCAAACATTACTGTTTGTATTAGCATTAATTTTACTCAGTATAATTGGGTACCCTTGTAAGATACTTAGAGTAGCTGACTTTGGAGTGTTCTGGCAACAGTACCTACTTTATAGTCTGGGCAGAGGGGCATAGCTGGTAAATCTGTGTCAGCCTTTCCTAGATGTGTGTGTGTGTGTGTGTGTGTGTGTGTGTGTGTGTGTGTGTGTGTGTGTGTGTGTGTGTGTGTGTGTGTGTGTGTGCGTAGAATCAAATCTCAAAGATTGTGTGTATCAGCTACTTCGAGCAGGGACACACAGCACTGGTTTCACAGAGAGGGTGGTGGAGGACTTGGCTTGCAACACTCAGCTGAGGACTCAACTCTACAGCTGTGCCAGTGGGGATTCTTACTGGGGACCCTGAGAGAGAGAGAGAGGGAAACCCATCCCCCGGGAACTGAGTGCGTTCCCTGTGTGCCCTTAAGGGAAATTGTGCTTGGTGCAGAGATCTGCATCTGGAAATACTGTGTGTATCTATTTCTGTTCCAAGTGACCGTCTTTCACCAGTGTCAGTGGTGGGGATTGAGACTCCTTGATTACTGGCCCAGAGAAGGGATGTCGCAGGGTAGATGGGGTGAGTGGGGGGCTAAAGTTGGAATTGAATTTGTCAGCCAGCAGATCTGCTATATTGCCCAGCTCAATGAATGTGGCACCATTAACTACCAGTTCAACACATTATTGTGTGCTGCCTCTGAGGTTTCTGACATAGCTGAAGAAGGCCTTATGGTTGTCTTTTCCCTAGGAGGCTATCTTGACCTCATAATTGGCTTTATTGTACTTAATTAGTGCTCCAAGTTGCCCGTTTAATTTGATAACAGAATTCTTATATTTATGGGAGTTACACTTCCTGATTTTAGCCATGATTGTTTTCCTTCTGTTGTATAACCTGTTTAGTTTGGTATGCCACCAGGCTGGTTTGTTTTTGGAGTTAGTTTTAGGCTTATTTCTGGTAGGTACCACAGTGTCTATGCAACCCCTGACATGGATGTACAGAGTTTCTGTGAATAATTCTGCATAAACTGCTGTGTCACTGGGTTTGGAGGGGCACTGAATTTTGGCAAACTGTCACTTAATAAAAGGTAGTTTGCCTTAGAATATTTCCTAACTGTTAATGGATTTACTGGGGTTACTGAGTTGATTTTGATTTTTGAAAGGGACAGCTTTATAGTCAGACCTTACCAGGGAGGATGTGACATGGGGGGAACCTTTCTCCCATACTTGTGAGTATGAGGTCCAGTATGTTGGAACTTTTAGTAGGCGTATGCACTAACTGAGCAAGAGTGTTTGTACTTACAAAGTCCAGGAATCTCTCTATCTATAGATTTGAGGCTATGTAGCATTCCCAAACTATAAGGAGGTAAATAATGTCCCCCATGAGCTAAGTGTTATATTGGATGATGAGTATCTCCAGTAGATCTAAGTATGCTCTATGAGTTTTTGTGGGACATAGAGGATTACCTACATACTGCTAGGATTTTATCTATGGTAACCAGTATGGAGAGAGATTCCAATGCATCATCCTGTTTAACCAACATAGAGGTGTGCTTGTGATTGATGTATACTGATACACCTCCACCTTTAGTCCCTGCCTGTACATCTACTGGTCTAAAAGTGTGGAAGGCACTGAAACTTTGTACTGCCAGGGTACTCTCTGCTGCTTTAAACCATGTCTCAGTAACTGCAGAGATGTCTATGTTCTCCAGAGTAAGAAGGGCTTGAGGGAGTGTAGTTTTTTTATTGTTTAGGCTCCTGCCATTGAGAAGTAATACTCTGAGGTTCAGTTGAGTTGATTTTGCTATGTTGGTAGTTTTGGCAATTTGGCATTGTCTAAAAAAGGATTTATAGGAGAGAATAAAGTTTTAACCAATATTCAAAAGCCTAGCGGGGACAGGTACATACTTAGCAAAACAACATGGTCTGTTAACAATCTCTCCCCATGATGACAAATATTGGATTCCCCTGAGAATGACACCAGAAACTCAGCCAATTGTTAAAATCAATCATCTTTTGTTCATATTGTGGCATCATCGTGGGCACTGCTCAATGCTAGGCTCATAACCAGACTAAGACACATAGAGAGAGAGATCTATAATGACTCTCTTGATATTGTCCAGGGAAGTACATCTCAGGTTATTTATACCTACATGAACTTGGATGGAATGATACTTGTACCTGTGGTGCAGCGACTTAAGTGCGTGTGTAATTTAGTGAATCCTGACTCCAGATAGCAACTAACCATTATCTTCTCATTGTTTAGACTAGTTAGGAGGGGCATCAATATGTCTTACAACAGAGTTCTTGGAAGTGTGCTTGCTTGCCTTATGGGCTTTGTATTTGGGGCTCCATTAAGTGTGCCTATATAGGGGGTGTTAAGTGCTGCTTTTGTTGACTGCTTTTGGGTTTGCTGATGATAATCTTTTCTGATGGGTGGTCTAGGAGGTCTTTGTTATTTAGGAAGATTGTGATTATTTGTCTCAGCATATATTGGTCTATGTCTGTGTTGTGTGCTGTGTGTGGTGGGTATTATGGGTGATTTTGGCAACTTCATAAGTGCTTGTATGCAAGAGTTTAGTCTCCAGTGACATTGTGCATGCATACCTCTCACATACTGTATCTCTTACTTTAAGAATTAAGTGGTCATCAGTAAACATGAGACAATTGCTACATTGCCTCAGGATACCCATATCCACCAGGCTGGCTGCAGAGAAGTTAGGAAATTGCACATCCACGTTCTCCGGTCCCCTAACTGGTGACCTACAAGGATGTGGCATACGGGGATGAACAGAAGGCTATTAAGGGTGCTTTTTGGGGGGGGGGGGGTGGAGGCAGAATAGGCTAGAAAATACTAAATTCTACTAAATGTAATGATGTTGCCACTCAACATGCAAACTAGCTGCTGTAAACCTATCAATCCATAAGGTATTTGCTCTATACTTACTGCTTCACAGGGTACCACTTTATGGGCAGGGCACTGAAACGGTGAGCAGCTCCACAGAAATACACCAAAAATTTATACCAGCACTGAAAATACAGAAAACTGACTAGTGAGCCCCCTGGCCAATAAAATGGCTAGACTTACAGCACTTAGGAATGTTTCCCAACTCAGATAAACACCTTCTGCCACTAAATGAAAAATCCCAGTTGTAAAAGCACAGTAAAGGAGTGTCCCAAGTGCAATGCTACCACAAGCAAACTTAAAAAAAAAAACACAAGGAAAGGCAATATGTAATTCAAGGTATCAACAACAGTGAACGTTAAACAGCTTATAAAAGTGTGATTATTCAGTTAAAGTACTCAGCTTTGGCTGGATGGCACCAGACAATGCCTAT